>NC_088219.1:43109268-43121768 GCF_036934945.1 Oncorhynchus masou masou
CTGTCCCACTCCTCTATGCAGATCTTCTCCAAGTCATTAAGGTTTCGAGGCTGACGTTTGACAACTCAAACCTTCAGCTCCCTCCACAGAGTTTCTATGGGATTAAGGTCTGGAGACTGGCTAGGCCACTCCAGGACCTTAATGTGCTTTTTCTTGAGCCACTCCTTTGTTGCCTTGGCTGTGTGTTTGGGTCATTGTCATGGTGGAATACCCATCTACGACCCATTTTCAATGCCCTGGCTGAGGGAAGGAGGATCTCACCCAAGATTTGACGGTACATGGCCCCGTCCATCGTCCCTTTGATGCGGTGAAGTTGTCCTGTTCCCTTAGCAGAAAAACACCCCCAAAGCATAATGTTTCCACCTCCATGTTTGACGGTGGGGATGGTGTTCTTGGGGCAGCATTCCTCCTCCTCCAAACACGGCGAGTTGAGTTGATGCCAAAGAGCTCCATTTTGGTCTCATCTGACCACAACACTTTCACCCAGTTGTCCTCTGAATCATTCAGATGTTCATTGGCAAACTTCAGACGGTCATGTACAGTGGGGCAAAAAAAGTATTTAGTCAGCCACCAATTGTGCAAGTTCTCCCACTTTAAAAGATGAGAGGCCCCTCTCGTGCATTCCTGAGCAGGGGGACCTTGCGGGCGCTGCAGGATTTCAGTCCTTCACGGCGTAATGTGTTACCAATTGTTTTCTTGGTGACTATGGTCCCAGCTGCCTTGAGATCATTGACCTTTGATCCTCCCGTGTAGTTCTGGGCTGATTCCTCACCGTTCTCATGATCATTGCAACTCCACGAGGTGAGATCTTGCATGGAGCCCCAGGCCGTGGGAGATTGACAGTTCTTTTGTGTTTCTTCCATTTGCGAATAATCGCACCAGCCGTTGTCACCTTCTCACCACATTACCATTCAAACGGTTTGTAGGCCAAACAGTTCAGATGCTATATAGTCAACCCAAAATTTATGACAATCACTGGATTAGGTTGCACATCAAAATATCCTGAATCATGCCTTCATTCCTGCTTGGATGTTAAATGAAACAACTTATTTCTTAAATACCTCAGAAGTCTATTTATTCAACTGGGAATTAGGCTATTTTACAAAATGATTACTCATGATTTGGATCTGACCACATGATTGGATGGTGCCACCAATAGTTAGTGGCACCAGTGACACCTAGGGCTATGGCATCATGAAATTTGTCAGCAGGTGATTGTCATGCAAATAACTGCCGGTCTTATGGTAATTAACAATGAATGAACATAAAAATGTTTAGCTTCTCCAGACTTCCACCAATAGCCTACAAGCCACTAATGCAGACCTTTAGAACATCCACATTTTAAACATTCAAATAAAATATTTAATATAAAATAAAACGTAATCTGTAGCCTGCACTCAAATACCGAATGGAGGTTATGTGGCCTATAAGGCTCGGGGAAGCTTTCCCTAAATTCAATTCAATTAAATTGCCAAAATGATATAGCCAAATAAGCCTACTCCTGTCTATATAGAAATACCTAAAATCATTCAAAATAGTCTACTAAAGCATCATTTGGCCATAGAGGGTCATTAGCTTTTAAACACTTTTAAACACTTTTTTATATACATTGCCTACAGTGGAAGGAAATGCAAAACGTGCAATTTGGGCAGATTATTATTGAGTTGCAACTGTCTGTGAAATGTAAAAATGCCAAACTAGGCATATCACACTATTTCAAATAGCAGGAAAACATAGTTTGGAAAGCAAATGGTTATTGCTATAAAGAAAATACATTTTTGTTTCTCAACTAAATTGAGTGCTCAACAGTATAGCCTATTTTATTGACATCAGCGGAGAGCATCTGCAATATCTCCATGCAACATCCCCGGTGAGTGAGCAATGTTCACATTCACTATTTATCATTGATGGGTGAGTGCTACTAAAAAATGTGCTATAATAGACAATCATTTTCTCGTCCAGTTTAGATGGAAGTCATATTGTATTGGAGTTCCCCTCTTCTCTTAGGCCTATTATATGGAGAACATAGTTTTATTGATCTGTTTGTCAGTGTCAGTAGAGTAGTCTACCCCGTTAAAAAATATTCTGCTAATGTCTCCAGTCATATAAAGTGTAGTAGAATTGCATGAAATGTGCTTATAAAAGACCACATTTTTCCTATGCAAAGAAAGAAGAAACAATATCTGATAAAGCCTATATATTACGGCTCTCGTTTGTGGAATGACCGGACCAAGGTGCAGCGTGGTAGGCATACATCGTTCTTTTTATTGATGACACCAAAAGCAAAATAACGACAAAAACGAAAGCGCACAGTTCTGTAAGGCAAAATAAACTATACAGAAAACAAGATCCCACAAAACCCAAAAGGAAAATTACAACCTATATATGATCCCCAATCAGAGACAACGATAGACAGCTGCCTCTGATTGGGAACCATACTCAGCCAAAAACACAAAGAAATAGAAAACATAGATTTTCTCACCTAAGTCACACCCTGACCTAACCAAACATAGAGAATAATAAGGATCTCTAAGGTCAGGGTGTGACAGCCCCCCCCCCCCCCAGACTCCGGCCGTAAACCTGAAGGGTTTAGGGTCCGGGTGGGCATCTACTCTCGGTGGAGGCTCCGGTGCGGGACGCAGACCCAGCTCCGCTTGAGGCTACCCCACTTCGGTGACGCCTCTGGTGCAGGGATCGTCACCGGGATCTCCGGACTGTAGATCATCGCCAGAGGCTCTGGACTGGGAACCCTCGCTGAAGGCTCCGGACTGGGAACCCTCGCTGGAGTCTCCGGACTGGGAACCCTCGCTGGAGTCTCCAGACTGGGAACCCTCGCTGGAGTCTCCGGAATGGGAACCCTCGCTGGATTCTCCGGACTGGGAACCCTCGCTGGAGTCTCCGGACTGGGAACCCTCGCTGTAGTTTCCGACTGGGAACCCTCGTTGGAGTCTCCGGACTGGGAACCGTCGCTGGAGTCTCCGGACTGGGAACCCTCGCTGAGTCTCCGGACTGGGAACCCTCGCTGGAGTCTCCGGACTGGGAACCTCGCTGGAGTCTCCGGACTGGGAACCCTCGCTGGAGTCTCCGGACTGGGAACCCTCGCTGGAGTCTCCGGACTGGGAACCCTCGCTGGAGTCTCCGGACTGGGAACCCTCGCTGGAGTCTCCGGACTGGGAACCCTCGCTGGAGTCTCCGGACTGGGAACCCTCGCTGGAGTCTCCGGACTGGGAACCCTCGCTGGAGTCTCCGGACTGGGAACCCTCGCTGGAGTCTCCGGACTGGGAACCCTCGCTGGAGTCTCCGGACTGGGAACCCTCGCTGGAGTGTCCGGACTGCCGACCGTCGCTGAGTCTCCGGACTGGGAACCCTCGTTGGAGTCTCCGGACTGGGAACCCTCGCTGGAGTCTCCGGACTGGGAACCCTCGCTGGAGTCTCCGGACTGGGAACCCTCGCTGGAGTCTCCGGACTGGGAACCCTCGCTGGAGTCTCCGGACTGGGAACCCTCGCTGGAGTCTCCGGACTGGGAACCCTCGCTGGAGTCTCCGGACTGGGAACCCTCGCTGGAGTCTCCGGACTGGGAACCCTCGCTGGAGTCTCCGGACTGGGAACCCTCGCTGGAGTCTCCGGACTGGGAACCCTCGCTGGAGTCTCCGGACTGGGAACCCTCGCTGGAGTCTCCGGACTGGGAACCCTCGCTGTAGTCTCCGGACTGGGAACCCTCGCTGGAGTCTCCGGACTGGGAACCCTCGCTGGAGTCTCCGGACTGGAAACCCTTGCTGGAGTCTTTGGACTGCCGACCGTCGCTGAGTCTCCGGACTGCCGACCGTCGCTGAGTCTCCGGACTGCCGACCGTCGCTGAGTCTCCGGACTGCCGACCGTCGCTGAGTCTCCGGACTGCCGACCGTCGCTGAGTCTCCGGACTTCCGACCCTCGCTGGAGTCTCCGGACTGGGAACCCTCGCTGGAGTCTCCGGACTGGGAACCCTCGCTGGAGTCTCCGGACTGGGAACCCTCGCTGTAGTCTCCGGACTGGGAACCCTCGTTGGAGTCTCTGGACTGGGAACCCTCGCTGGAGTCTCTGGACTGCCGACCGTCGCTGGAGTCTATGGACTGGGAACCCTCGCTGGAGTCTCCGGACTGCCGACCGTCGCTGAGGCTCCGGACTGCCGACCGTCGTTGAGGCTCCGGACTGTCGACCGTCGCTGAGGCGCATATTCAACAATGAGTGTTTGGAAGGAATCCGTGATTAACTACAAGCATTGCAAATCAATCACTAGCCTGCTACTCAGTGGAGTGGGTGTGTGGTCCAAGTCTGGGTTTAAAGGTCTCTTTTCCAAGCTTAAAATGTTAAACATTCAACATTGGCCAAACTGTCTATCCAGAATGACTTCTGCCGCGTTCAAAACAATTGAAAACTCGGAACTGGGAAATCTCAGATTTCAGTGAGTTCAAAGCAACTGGGAAATAAATAATAAATGAGCTCCGACTGGGAAAATAAGTTTTGAACGGTCATTTAAATAAGAAATTCAAGTTGGGAACTCGGGCCTCTTTCCAGAGCTCCGACCTGAAGATCACTGACGTTATGATTCAACCTTGTTTTTTTCTGAGATCCCAGAGAATGCCAGACTTTGATGACGAAGTTTGATGACAAAATTTGCCCACGAAGGAAACATATGACCCCTCCTGTCTCAGCCTCCAGTATTTATGCTGCAGTAGTTTATGTGTCGGGGGGCTAGGGTCAGAGTTCTGGAGTACTTCTCCTGTCCTATCCGGAGTCCTGTGTGAATTTAAGTATGCTCTCTCCAATTCTCTCTCTCTTTCTTTCTCTCTCTCGGGGGACCTGAGCCCTAGGACCATGCCTCAGGACTACCTGACATGATGACTCCTTGCTGTCCCCAGTCCACCTGGCCTTGCTGCTGCTCCAGTTTCAACTGTTCTGCCTGTGATTATTATTATTTGACCATGCTGGTCATTTATGAACATTTGAACATCTTGCCTATGTTCTGTTATAATCTCCACCCGGCACAGCCAGAAGAGGACTGGCCACCCCACATAGCCTGGTTCCTCTCTAGGTTTCTTCCTAGGTTTTGGCCTTTCTAGGGAGTTTTATCCTAGCCACCGTGCTTCTACACCTGCATTGCTTGCTGTTTGGGGTTTTAGGCTGCGTTTCTGTACAGCACTTTGAAATATCAGCTGATGTACGAAGGGCTATATAAATACATTTGATGTGATTTGATTTGATACTGTTTGTCACAGTTATAGTGCAATTAATGTATTGTTTAGTGTTGTGTTGTGTAGTGGCTTTGCTGGCATGCTTTTTAAAATGTTTTGCCCCACCAAGATTTACATGCTAAAATTGCCACTGGTTTGGAGCCCTGTAATATAAACTAACACTTATAGTAGGTGTTGATTCAGGGGAACACATATGACAGGCTCTCATTTGTAATAGTGGCCTAAGTCATTAGCTTGTCTTTTATAAAGTACAAGGCTTAAGTAGACAGGCAGACAAACAGATAACAATAATAAGCACATTGTGACAGCGGAGAAGATACTGAGGCAGATAGACAGCACAACAGAGGCAAACTATATGTCTAGAGCAGAGTGCCACAGTTATAGTGATGAGTTGTGTCTGCAGTGATGTTTTTGCATATTGTATTCATTTAAACGTGAGCTGATTAAAAAACAGGAGGAGGACCACGTCTTGCCAGAAATGTTGTCCTGTACGTGTAATGTTAGTGTCTGTGAAGTGATAAAAACAGTCGCCCATGAAGGGTCTGTGTGTGTGTGTGTGTGTGTGTGTGTGTGTGTGTGTGTGTGTGTGTGTGTGTTTGGTTTTACTAGATGTCCTCACAAGGATAGTAAAAAGAGGAACATTCCGACAAGTGGGGACATTTCTCCGGTCACCACAAGTAAAAAAAAGTCTAGTTTAGGTTTAGGGGTCAGTTTAGGGTTACGGTTCAAATTAGGGTTAGGATCATGGATATCATAGGGATCATGGGTTAGGTTTATAGTTAGGGGTTAGGGAAAATAGGATTTTGAATGGGAATCAATTGTGTGTGTGTGTGTGTGTGTGTGTGTGTGTGTGTGTGTGTGTGTGTGTGTGTGTGTGAGTGTGTGTGAGTGTGTGTGTGTGTGTGAGTGTGTGTGAGTGTGTGCGTGCGTGCGTGCATGCGTGCGTGTGTGTGTGCGTGTGTGTGTGCGTGTGTGTGTGTGCGTGCGTGTGTGCGTGTGTGTGTGTGTGTGTGTGTGTCAGCAACAGAATACAGCAGTCTGTTTGCAACAGAAGAGATACAGACGCACACACACACGCACGCACGCACGCACGCACGCACACACACACACACACACACACACACACACACACACACACACACACACAAGCAAACATAGAGAGAGGGAGAGCAATTTGCTGAAGCTGCAGTGGCTGGTGAAAGTATTCACCCTCCTTGCCATTTCTCCTATTTTGTTGCCTTACAACCTGGAATTAAAAATGATTTTGGGGGGGGTTGTATCATTTTATTTAAGCAACATGCCTACCACTTTGAAGATGAAAAATATTTTTTATTCTGAAACAAGCAAGAAATAAGACAAAAAACAACAACATTTGAGCGTACATTCAACCCCACCTTTTTTGTAGCAATTACAGCTGCAAGACTCTTGCAAGTCTCTTGGGATATGTCTCTATAAGCTTGGCCACTGGGATTTTTGCCCATTGTTCAAGCCAAAACTTCTCCAGCTTCTTCAAGTTGGATGGGTTCCGCTGGTGTAAAGCAATCTTTAAGTCATTCCACAGATTGTCAATTGGATTGAGGTCTGGGCTTTGACTAGGCCATTCCAAGACATTTAAATGTTTCCCCTTAAACCACTTGAGTGTTGCTTTAGCAGTACACTTAGGGTCATTGTCCTGCTGAAAGGTGAACCTCCGTCCCAGTCTCAAATCTCTGGAAGACTGAAACAGGTTTCCCTCAAGAATTTCCCTGTATTTAGCGCCATCCATCATTCCTTCAATTCGAACCAGTTTCCCAGTTCCTGCCGATGAAAAACATCCCCACAGCATGATGCTGCCACCACTATGATTCACTGTGGGGATGATGATCTCGGGGTGATGAGAGGTGTTGGGTTTGCACCAGACATAGCATTTTCCTTGATGGCCAAAAAGCAACATTTTAATCTCATCTGACCAGAGTACCTTCTTCCATATGTTTGGGGAGTCTCCCACATGCCTTTTGGCGAACACCAAACGTGTTTGCTTATTTTATTCATTAAGCAATGGCTTCTTCAGGCCACTCTTCCGTAAAGCCCAGCTCTGTGGAGTGTACGGCTTAAAGTGTTCCTATGGACAGATACTCCAATCTCCACTGTGGAGCTTTGTAGCTCCTTCAGGGTTATCTTTGGTCTCTTTGTTGCCTCTCTGATTAATTCCCTCCTTGCCTGGTCCATGAGTTTTGGTGGGCGGCCCTCTCTTGACAGGTTTGTTGTGGTGCCATATTCTTTCATTTTTTAAATAATGGATTTAATGGTGCTCATGGGGATGTTCAAAGTTTCTGATACTTTTTTTATAACCTCCATAACCTGTTTAGAGAGCTCTTTGGTCTTCATGGTGCCGCCTGCTTGGTGGTGCCCCTTGCTTAGTGGTGTTGCAGACTCTGGGGACTTTCAGAACAGGTGTATATATACTGAGATCATGTGACAGATCATGTAACACTTAGATTGCACACAGGTGGACTTTATTGAACTAATGATGTGACTTCTGAAGGTAATTGGTTGCACCAGATCTTATTTAGGGGCTTCATAGCAAAGGGGGCAAATACATATACACCACCACTTTCAGTTTTTTAGAATTTTTTTAAACAAGTTTTTTTTCTTCTATTTCACTTCACAGATTTTGACTATTTTGTGTCTGTCCATTACATGAAATCCAAATAAAAATCCATTTAAATTACAGGTTGTAATGCAACAAAATAGGAAAAAACGCCAAGAGGGATGAATACATTTGCAAGGCACTGTACTTGTCCATTTACCAACAGATTACACTGTACTTGATCATTCTACAGCTGTGCTTCTCTAGCGACCCAGAGAGGAAACCCTCTGAGCAGTCGCACAAACAGGGGTGCTTGAGAGGGATGAATGAGGGAGCGAGGGAGAGAGAACGAGAGAAGGAAAGAGTTGCAAGACAAATGAAAGCAAGAGAGAGGGTATGAGTGAGAGAGGGAGAAGGTGGGAGTGAGGGAGTAGCATGACGGACAGAAGTAGAGACAGGGAGGGAGTAGCTTGAGGAAGGGAGGGAGTAGCATGTTGGACAGAAGGAGAGACAGGGAGGGAGTAGCTTGAGGAAGGGAGGGAGTAGCATGTTGGACAGAAGGAGAGACAGGGAGGGAGTAGCATGAGGACGGGAGGGAGTAGCATGATGGACAGAAGGAGAGACAGAGAGGGAGTAGCATGATGGACAGAAGGAGAGACAGGGAGGGAGTAGCATGATGGACAGAAGGAGAGACAGAGAGGGAGTAGCATGATGGACAGAAGGAGAGACAGAGAGGGAGTAGCATGAGGAAGGGAGGGAGTAGCATGATGGACAGAAGGAGAGACAGAGAGGGAGTAGCATGATGGACAGAAGGAGAGACAGGGAGGGAGTAGCATGAGGAAGGGAGGGAGTAGCATGATGGACAGAAGGAGAGACAGGGAGGGAGTAGCATGAGGAGGGGAGGGAGTAGCATGATGGACAGAAGGAGAGACAGGGAGGGAGTAGCATGATGGATAGAAGGAGAGACAGGGAGGGAGTAGCATGAGGAGGGGAGGGAGTAGCATGATGGACAGAAGGAGAGACAGGGAGGGAGTAGCATGATGGACAGAAGGAGAGACAGGGAGGGAGTAGCATGAGGAGGGGAGGGAGTAGCATGATGGACAGAAGGAGAGACAGGGAGGGAGTAGCATGATGGACAGAAGGAGAGACAGGGAGGGAGTAGCATGAGGAGGGGAGGGAGTAGCATGATGGACAGAAGGAGAGACAGGGAGGGAGTAGCATGATGGACAGAAGGAGAGACAGGGAGGGAGTAGCATGAGGAGGGGAGGGAGTAGCATGATGGACAGAAGGAGAGACAGGGAGGGAGTAGCATGAGGACGGGAGGGAGTAGCATGATGGACAGAAGGAGAGACAGGGAGGGAGTAGCATGAGGAAGGGAGGGAGTAGCATGACGGACAGAAGGAGAGACAGGTAGGGAGTAGCATGACGGATAGAAGGAGAGACAGGGAGGGAGTAGCATGAGGACGGGAGGGAGTAGCATGACGGATAGAAGGAGAGACAGGGAGGGAGTAGCATGATGGACAGAAGGAGAGACAGGGAGGGAGTAGCATGAGGAAGGGAGGGAGTAGCATGATGGACAGAAGGAGAGACAGAGAGGGAGTAGCATGAGGAAGGGAGGGAGTAGCATGATGGACAGAAGGAGAGACAGGGAGGGAGTAGCATGAGGAAGGGAGGGAGTAGCATGATGGACAGAAGGAGAGACAGGGAGGGAGTAGCATGAGGAGGGGAGGGAGTAGCATGAGGAAGGGAGGGAGTAGCATGATGGACAGAAGGAGAGACAGGGAGGGAGTAGCATGAGGAAGGGAGGGAGTAGCATGATGGACAGAAGGAGAGACAGGGAGGGAGTAGCATGATGGATAGAAGGAGAGACAGGGAGGGAGTAGCATGAGGACGGGAGGGAGTAGCATGATGGACAGAAGGAGAGACAGGTAGGGAGTAGCATGAAGCGACAGAAGGAGAGACAGGGAGGGTGTAGCATGAGGACGGGAGGGAGTAGCATGATGGACAGAAGGAGAGACAGGGAGGGAGTAGCATGAGGAAGGGAGGGAGTAGCATGATGGACAGAAGGAGAGACAGGGAGGGAGTAGCATGAGGAGGGGAGGGAGTAGCATGATGGACAGAAGGAGAGACAGGGAGGGAGTAGCATGAGGACGGGAGGGAGTAGCATGATGGACAGAAGGAGAGACAGGGAGGGAGTAGCATGATGGATAGAAGGAGAGACAGGGAGGGAGTAGCATGAGGAAGGGAGGGAGTAGCATGATGGACAGAAGGAGAGACAGGGAGGGAGTAGCATGAGGAGGGGAGGGAGTAGCATGATGGACAGAAGGAGAGACAGGGAGGGAGTAGCATGAGGACGGGAGGGAGTAGCATGATGGACAGAAGGAGAGACAGGGAGGGAGTAGCATGACGGATAGAAGGAGAGACAGGGAGGGAGTAGCATGAGGACGGGAGGGAGTAGCATGATGGACAGAAGGAGAGACAGGTAGGGAGTAGCATGACGGACAGAAGGAGAGACAGGGAGGGAGTAGCATGATGGACAGAAGGAGAGACAGGGAGGGAGTAGCATGAGGAAGGGAGGGAGTAGCATGATGGACAGAAGGAGAGACAGGGAGGGAGTAGCATGAGGAAGGGAGGGAGTAGCATGATGGACAGAAGGAGAGACAGGGAGGGAGTAGCATGAGGAGGGGAGGGAGTAGCATGAGGAAGGGAGGGAGTAGCATGAGGAAGGGAGGGAGTAGCATGATGGACAGAAGGAGAGACAGGGAGGGAGTAGCATGATGGACAGAAGGAGAGACAGGGAGGGAGTAGCATGAGGACGGGAGGGAGTAGCATGATGGACAGAAGGAGAGACAGGGAGGGAGTAGCATGATGGACAGAAGGAGAGACAGGGAGGGAGTAGCATGAGGAAGGGAGGGAGTAGCATGATGGATAGAAGGAGAGACAGGGAGGGAGTAGCATGAGGACGGGAGGGAGTAGCATGACGGATAGAAGGAGAGACAGGGAGGGAGTAGCATGACGGATAGAAGGAGAGACAGGGAGGGAGTAGCATGACGGATAGAAGGAGAGACAGGGAGGGAGTAGCATGAGGACGGGAGGGAGTAGCATGACGGATAGAAGGAGAGACAGGGAGGGAGTAGCATGACGGATAGAAGGAGAGACAGGGAGGGAGTAGCATGACGGATAGAAGGAGAGACAGGGAGGGAGTAGCATGAGGACGGGAGGGAGTAGCATGATGGACAGAAGGAGAGACAGGGAGGGAGTAGCATGACGGATAGAAGGAGAGACAGGGAGGGAGTAGCATGATGGACAGAAGGAGAGACAGGGAGGGAGTAGCATGAGGAGGAGGGAGTAGCATGACGGATAGAAGGAGAGACAGAGAGGGAGTAGCATGATGGACAGAAGGAGAGACAGGGAGGTAGTAGCATGACGGATAGAAGGAGAGACAGGGAGGGAGTAGCATGAGGAAGGGAGGGAGTAGCATGATGGACAGAAGGAGAGACAGGGAGGGAGTAGCATGAGGAGGGGAGGGAGTAGCATGATGGATAGAAGGAGAGACAGGGAGGGAGTAGCATGAGGACGGGAGGGAGTAGCATGATGGACAGAAGGAGAGACAGGTAGGGAGTAGCATGACGGACAGAAGGAGAGACAGGGAGGTAGTAGCATGATGGACAGAAGGAGAGACAGGGAGGTAGTAGCATGATGGACAGAAGGAGAGACAGGGAGGGAGTAGCATGATGGACAGAAGGAGAGACAGGGAGGGAGTAGCATGAGGAAGGGAGGGAGTAGCATGATGGATAGAAGGAGAGACAGAGAGGGAGTAGCATGATGGACAGAAGGAGAGACAGGGAGGTAGTAGCATGACGGATAGAAGGAGAGACAGGGAGGGAGTAGCATGAGGAAGGGAGGGAGTAGCATGACGGATAGAAGGAGAGACAGGGAGGGAGTAGCATGACGGATAGAAGGAGAGACAGGGAGGGAGTAGCATGACGGATAGAAGGAGAGACAGGGAGGGAGTAGCATGAGGACGGGAGGGAGTAGCATGATGGACAGAAGGAGAGACAGGGAGGGAGTAGCATGACGGATAGAAGGAGAGACAGGGAGGGAGTAGCATGATGGACAGAAGGAGAGACAGGGAGGGAGTAGCATGAGGAGGGGAGGGAGTAGCATGACGGATAGAAGGAGAGACAGAGAGGGAGTAGCATGATGGACAGAAGGAGAGACAGGGAGGTAGTAGCATGACGGATAGAAGGAGAGACAGGGAGGGAGTAGCATGAGGAAGGGAGGGAGTAGCATGATGGACAGAAGGAGAGACAGGGAGGGAGTAGCATGAGGAGGGGAGGGAGTAGCATGATGGATAGAAGGAGAGACAGGGAGGGAGTAGCATGAGGACGGGAGGGAGTAGCATGATGGACAGAAGGAGAGACAGGTAGGGAGTAGCATGACGGACAGAAGGAGAGACAGGGAGGTAGTAGCATGATGGACAGAAGGAGAGACAGGGAGGTAGTAGCATGATGGACAGAAGGAGAGACAGGGAGGGAGTAGCATGAGGAAGGGAGGGAGTAGCATGATGGATAGAAGGAGAGACAGGGAGGGAGTAGCATGAGGACGGGAGGGAGTAGCATGACGGACAGAAGGAGAGACAGGTAGGGAGTAGCATGACGGATAGAAGGAGAGACAGGGAGGGAGTAGCATGAGGACGG